>NC_091465.1:83950990-83955990 GCF_027789765.1 Dendropsophus ebraccatus
CTGATGCGGCGGGGCCCCGTAGCAGCCGCTATGGCTGCTACGGCGGTAGTTCCGCCAGTGCTTATGGTATATATTACAGTACACTGCACTAATAATGTAAGTAGTGTATACTAATCCTTATGATATATAATACAGTACACTGCAGTAATAATGTAAGTAGTGTATACTAATCCTTATGGTATATATTACACTGCAGTAATAATGTAAGTAGTGTATACTAATCCTTATGGTATATATTACAGTGCACTGCAGTAATAATGTAAGTAGTGTATATACTAATCCTTATGGTATTACAGTACACTGCAGTAATAATGTAAGTAGTGTATACTAATCCTTATGGTATATATTACACTGCAGTAATAATGTAAGTAGTGTATACTAATCCTTATGGTATATATTACACTGCACTAATAATGTAAGTAGTGTATACTAATCCTTATGGTATATATTACACTGCAGTAATAATGTAATTAGTGTATACTAATCCTTATGGTATATTACAGTACACTGCACTAATAATGTAAGTAGTGTATACTAATCCTTATGGTATATATTACAGTACACTGCAGTAATAATGTAAGTAGTGTATACTAATCCTTATGGTATATATTACAGTACACTGCAGTAATAATGTAAGTAGTGTATATACTAATCCTTATGGTATATATTACACTGCAGTAATAATGTAAGTAGTGTATACTAATCCTTATGGTATTACAGTACACTGCAGTAATAATGTAAGTAGTGTATACTAATCCTTATGGTATTACAGTACACTGCACTAATAATGTAAGTAGTGTATACTAATCCTTATGGTATATATTACACTGCACTAATAATGTAAGTAGTGTATATACTAATCCTTATGGTATTACAGTACACTGCACTAATAATGTAAGTAGTGTATATACTAATCCTTATGGTATTACAGTACACTGTAGTAATAATGTAAGTAGTGTATACTAATCCTTATGGTATTACAGTACACTGCACTAATAATGTAAGTAGTGTATACTAATCCTTATGGTATATATTACAGTACACTGCACTAATAATGTAAGTAGTGTATACTAATCCTTATGGTATTACAGTACACAGGGGTGATTCTAGCCTCTCTGCTGCCCGAGGCGAACTATAGAATGACGTCCCCCCCCCCCCCCCCCCCCCCCCGTCAATCCGCCCACATTATAAATCCACTACTGCCCCCCCCCCCCCCACTGCTGTCCCCAATAAACATAATGTTTGGTCCCTTTCTGCACAGAGGATGTCAGGAGAGGAGGGGGCTGGACTTTATAGGAGACGGTCCCAGCAGCACAGAGGATGTCAGGAGAGGAGGGGGCTAATCCTATAGGAGAGGGTCCCAGCAGCACAGAGGATGTCAGGAGATGAGGGTGCTAATCCTATAGGAGACGGGTCCCAGCAGCACAGAGGATGTCAGGAGAGGAGGGTGCTAATCCTACTAGGAGAAGTCCCAGCAGCCACCAGAGGATGTCAGGAGAGGAGGGTGCTGATCTTTTAGGAGAGGTCACAGCAGCACAGAGGATGTCAGGAGAGGAGGGTGCTGATCTTTAGGAGATGGTCCCCCTCTTCCCCCCTTATAGATGGTCCCCCTCTTCCCCCCCCTTATAGATGGTCCCCCTCTTCCCCCCCTTATAGATGGTCCCCCACCACCTTATAGATGGTCCCCCTCTCCCCCCTCCCTTATAGATGGTCCCCCTCTCTCCCCCCTCCCTTATAGATGGTCCCCCTCTTTCCCCTCCCTTATAGAGTGGTCCCCCTCTTCCCCCCCCTTATAGATGGTCCCCCTCTTTCCCCCCCCCTTATAGATGGTCCCCCTCTTCCCTCTCTCCCCCCCCTTATAGATGGTCCCCCTCTCCCCCCCCTTATAGATGGTCCCCCTCTTCCCCCCCCCTTATAGATGGTCCCCCTCTTCCCTCTCTCCCCCCCTTATAGATGGTCCCCCTCTCCCCCCCCCTTATAGATGGTCCCCCTCTTCCCTCTCCCCCCCCCCTTATAGATGGTCCCCCCTCTCCCCCCCCCCCTTATAGATGGTCCCCCTCTTCCCCCCCCCCCTATAGATGGTCCCCTCTCCCTTATAGATGGGTCCCCCTCTCCCCCTCCCTTATAGATGGTCCCCTCTCCCTTATAGATGGTCCCCTCCCCCCCCTTATACATGGTCCCCCTCTCCCCCCTCCCTTATAGATGCCCCCTTATAGATGGTCCCCCTCTTTCCCCCTCCCTTATAGATGGTCCCCCTCTTCCCCCCCTTATAGATGGTCCCCCTCTCCCCCCCCCCTTATAGATGGTCCCCCTCTTTCCCCCCTCCCCTTATAGATGGTCCCCCCCCTTTCCCCCCTCCCTTATAGATGGTACCCCCCCTTATAGATGGTCCCCCTCTTTCCCCCTCCCTTATAGATGGTCCCCTTCCCCCCCTATAGCTGGTCCCCCTCTTCCCTCTCCCCCTCCCTTATAGATGGTCCCCCCTTATAGATCGCCCCCCCTCTTCCCCCCCCTACCTTATAGATCGTCCCCCTCTTTCCCCCCTACCTTATAGATGGTCCCCCTCTTCCCTCTCCCCCCCCCCCCCCCCCTGCACAGCAGATAAAACAAAAACAAAAAACAGCACACAACTCACCTGCCCTCCGTTCCCCCGTCGAGCCTCTCTGGTCTGGTCCCGGCTGATGTGCGGCTGCCCGGGGTGTCCCGTCCTGTCCCCGGCAGCGCGGCGCATCAGAGAGCTCCCCGTGTGCCTGTGGCTGTGACTTCCGGCGCACGGGGATCTCTCTGATGCGCGCGCTGCCGGAGACAGGATGGGACACCTCCGGCAGCCGCACATCAGCCGGGGGACTAAGGCTGCATTCCCCACGTTCCGTGATCCTGACGGATCACGGACGTGGAATGCATTTACCGGAGTCCCCCCGCGCCCGGACAGCATCTGTAATGAGATGCTGTGAGCGGGGGAGACTGTATTCATAAGCGCCGCGCTGTAGTAACAGCACCGCGCGGCTGATTCATTACAGCACGGCGCTTATGAATACAGTCTCCCCCGCTCACAGCATCTCATTACAGATGCTGTCCGGGCGCGGGGGGACTCCAGTACATGGTACAGTCAGTGGCGGATTATAATGTGGGCGGCCGCCCGAACCACTCATATTATAATCTGCCACTGAATGCCGCCCCCATGAAGACAGCTAGTGGCGCCGCCTGAGGCAGACGACTCAGGTCGCCTCATGATTGTGGCGCCCCTGACAGTACACTGCAGTAATAATGTAAGTAGTGTATACTAATCCTTATGGTATTACAGTACACTGCACTAATAATGTAAGTAGTGTATATACTGATCCTTATGGTATATATTACAGTACACTGCACTAATAATGTAAGTAGTGTATACTAATCCTTATGGTATATATTACACTGCACTAATAATGTAAGTAGTGTATACTAATCCTTATGGTATATATTACAGTACACTGCAGTAATAATGTAAGTAGTGTATACTAATCCTTATGGTATTACAGTACACTGCAGTAATAATGTAAGTAGTGTATATACTAATCCTTATGGTATTACAGTACACTGCAGTAATAATGTAAGTAGTGTATACTAATCCTTATGGTATTACAGTACACTGCAGTAATAATGTAAGTAGTGTATATACTGATCCTTATGGTATATATTACAGTACACTGCACTAATAATGTAAGTAGTGTATACTAATCCTTATGGTATTACAGTACACTGCAGTAATAATGTAAGTAGTGTATACTAATCCTTATGGTATATATTACACTGCAGTAATAATGTAAGTAGTGTATACTAATCCTTATGGTATTACAGTACACTGCAGTAATAATGTAAGTAGTATATACTAATCCTTATGGTATATATTACAGTACACTGCAGTAATAATGTAAGTAGTGTATACTAATCCTTATGGTATTACAGTACACTGCAGTAATAATGTAAGTAGTGTATACTAATCCTTATGGTATTACAGTACACTGCAGTAATAATGTAAGTAGTGTATACTAATCCTTATGGTATATATTACACTGCAGTAATAATGTAAGTAGTGTATATACTGATCCTTATGGTATTACAGTACACAGCAGTAATAATGTAAGTAGTGTATAGTAATTTTTATGGTATTATTACAGTGTCCGGCTATAACTATGGCATCTAGGGATTTTCTATTGCTTCCCCAGCAAGGTGACTATGTGTACAGGCTGTGGGGGCGCTAATAATACAACAGAATGCCAGTCACTGGGGACAGATAGCAGCGGGCAACCCTGGGCATAGACTGGGCTCAGCTACTGACATCCCTCCATACTTATACAGGGCACATGTGCTGTACATACATGGCAGATTAGATACACACACATACACACTCACATATAAATATATATATTTATATATACACACACACACACATATACACACACATACACACTCACATATAAATATATATATTTATATATACACACACACACACATATATACACACATACACACTCACATATAAATATATATATTTATATATACACACACACATATATACACACACATACACACTCACACATAAATATATATATTTATACACACAGACTAGGGTTGCACGATGCACCGAAATATCGATACTACTATCGATATTCCAGGGCAAAAAACAATTCGGTACCAGGATTTCCTGGTATCGATACTTTATGTTAATTTGCATAATAGCGCAGTATAACATAAAGTATAAAGCAGAGAACACAGCCAGCGGCTATCTGAGCGCCGGCCGTGTTCTCTGTGTGCCGCCCCCTGCTCCCACCTGTTATGTCTTCGGTCCCGCGCAGCTTCTGCCCCCGGTGGAGCCAAATTCAAATTGCCGACACACAGCGATGGCTTGTGCCGGCTATGTAACTGTATACATGCCGCTGTCACAACTGACAGCGGCATTCTCCCATCCTGAGCGCGCTGTATATGCAGCAGGGGTCGGCTACTATGTGTAACAGCCC